>NW_028245118.1:0-45486 GCF_964263255.1 Lissotriton vulgaris
AAACATGCTAATTTTAGCTCTAACACTGATGATCCACCTACAAATGTGAACTGACGTTCAAAAATAAAACATTTGAAAACGGACCATTTTCCACATTTCTGAAGCATGACGTAATGGGGGGGTGTTATCTCTTTTGTCGAAAATCAGCCGTTTTTGCTCGAACATTAAATGCCTCCAAATGGTATTTATTTCACTTCCCGAGCCCCTGGAAGCATGAAAATCACTTTAAACTTGCTAATTTTAGCTCTAACACTGATGATCCACCTACAAATGTGAACTGACGTTCAAAAATAAAACATTTGAAAACGGACCATTTTCCACATTTCTGAAGCATGACGTAATGGGGGGGTGTTATCTCTTTTGTCGAAAATCTTTTTGCTCGAACATTAAATGCCTCCAAATGGTATTTAATTAACTTCCCGAGCCCCTGGAAGCATGAAAATCACTTTAAACATGCTAATTTTAGCTCTAACACTGATGATCCACCTACAAATGTGAACTGACGTTCAAAAATAAAACATTTGAAAACGGACCATTTTCCACATTTCTGAAGCATGACGTAATGGGGGGGTGTTATCTCTTTTGTCGAAAATCAGCCGTTTTTGCTCGAACAATTAATGCCTCCAAATGGTATTTAATTAACTTCCCGGGGTGAAGAAACCCTTTTTGAGAACTCAGAGTGAGTAAATTGGCCATTTTCATGCACTTTTAACCATTTCATAAATCTTGTGTTTTGGGCCCCTGGAAGCATGAAAATCACTTTAAACATGCTAATTTTAGCTCTAACACTGATGATCCACCTACAAATGTGAACTGACGTTCAAAAATAAAACATTTGAAAACGGACCATTTTCCACATTTCTGAAGCATGACGTAATGGGGGGGTGTTATCTCTTTTGTCGAAAATCAGCCGTTTTTGCTCGAACATTAAATGCCTCCAAATGGTATTTATTTCACTTCCCGAGCCCCTGGAAGCATGAAAATCACTTTAAACATGCTAATTTTAGCTCTAACACTGATGATCCACCTACAAATGTGAACTGACGTTCAAAAATAAAACATTTGAAAACGGACCATTTTCCACATTTCTGAAGCATGACGTAATGGGGGGGGTGTTATCTCTTTTGTCGAAAATCAGCCGTTTTTGCTCGAACATTAAATGCCTCCAAATGGTATTTAATTAACTTCCCGGGGTGAAGAAACCCTTTTTGAGATCTCAGAGTGAGTAAATTGGCCATTTTCATGCACTTTTAACCATTCCATAAATCTTGTGTTTTGGGCCCCTGGAAGCATGAAAATCACTTTAAACATGCTAATTTTAGCTCTAACACTGATGATCCACCTACAAATGTGAACTGACGTTCAAAAATAAAACATTTGAAAACGGACCATTTTCCACATTTCTGAAGCATGACGTAATGGGGGGGTGTTATCTCTTTTGTCGAAAATCAGCCGTTTTTGCTCTAACATTAAATGCCTCCAAATGGTATTTAATTAACTTCCCGGGGTGAAGAAACCCTTTTTGAGAACTCAGAGTGAGTAAATTGGCCATTTTCATGCACTTTTAACCATTCCATAAATCTTGTGTTTTGGGCCCCTGGAAGCATGAAAATCACTTTAAACATGCTAATTTTAGCTCTAACACTGATGATCCACCTACAAATGTGAACTGACGTTCAAAAATAAAACATTTGAAAACGGACCATTTTCCACATTTCTGAAGCATGACGTAATGGGGGGTGTTATCTCTTTTGTCGAAAATCAGCCGTTTTTGCTCGAACATTAAATGCCTCCAAATGGTATTTAATTAACTTCCCGGGGTGAAGAAACCCTTTTTGAGAACTCAGAGTGAGTAAATTGGCCATTTTCATGCACTTTTAACCATTCCATAAATCCTGTGTTTTGGGCCCCTGGAAGCATGAAAATGACTTTAAACATGCTAATTTTAGCTCTAACACTGATGATCCACCTACAAATGTGAACTGACGTTCAAAAATGAAACATTTGAAAACGGACCATTTTCCACATTTCTGAAGCATGACGTAATGGGGGGGTGTTATCTCTTTTGTCGAAAATCAGCCGTTTTTGCTCGAACATTAAATGCCTCCAAATGGTATTTATTTCACTTCCCGAGCCCCTGGAAGCATGAAAATCACTTTAAACATGCTAATTTTAGCTCTAACACTGATGATCCACCTACAAATGTGAACTGACGTTCAAAAATAAAACATTTGAAAACGGACCATTTTCCACATTTCTGAAGCATGACGTAATGGGGGGGTGTTATCTCTTTTGTCGAAAATCAGCCGTTTTTGCTCGAACATTAAATGCCTCCAAATGGTATTTATTTCACTTCCCGAGCCCCTGGAAGCATGAAAATCACTTTAAACATGCTAATTTTAGCTCTAACACTGATGATCCACCTACAAATGTGAACTGACGTTCAAAAATAAAACATTTGAAAACGGACCATTTTCCACATTTCTGAAGCATGACGTAATGGGGGGGTGTTATCTCTTTTGTCGAAAATCAGCCGTTTTTGCTCGAACATTAAATGCCTCCAAATGGTATTTAATTAACTTCCCGGGGTGAAGAAACCCTTTTTGAGAACTCAGAGTGAGTAAATTGGCCATTTTCATGCACTTTTAACCATTCCATAAATCTTGTGTTTTGGGCCCCTGGAAGCATGAAAATCACTTTAAACATGCTAATTTTAGCTCTAACACTGATGATCCACCTACAAATGTGAACTGACGTTCAAAAATAAAACATTTGAAAACGGACCATTTTCCACATTTCTGAAGCATGACGTAATGGGGGGGTGTTATCTCTTTTGTCGAAAATCAGCCGTTTTTGCTCGAACATTAAATGCCTCCAAATGGTATTTATTTCACTTCCCGAGCCCCTGGAAGCATGAAAATCACTTTAAACATGCTAATTTTAGCTCTAACACTGATGATCCACCTACAAATGTGAACTGACGTTCAAAAATAAAACATTTGAAAACGGACCATTTTCCACATTTCTGAAGCATGACGTTATGGGGGGTGTTATCTCTTTTGTCGAAAATCAGCCGTTTTTGCTCGAACAATAAATGCCTCCAAATGGTATTTATTTCACTTCCCGAGCCCCTGGAAGCATGAAATCACTTTAAACATGCTAATGTTAGCTCTAACACTGATGATCCACCTACAAATGTGAACTGACGTTCAAAAATAAAACATTTGAAAACGGACCATTTTCCACATTTCTGAAGCATGATGTAATGGGGGGGTGTTATCTCTTTTGTCGAAAATCAGCCGTTTTTGCTCTAACATTAAATGCCTCCAAATGGTATTTAATTAACTTCCCGAGCCCCTGGAAGCATGAAAATCACTTTAAACATGCTAATTTTAGCTCTAACACTGATGATCCACCTACAAATGTGAACTGACGTTCAAAAATAAAACATTTGAAAACGGACCATTTTCCACATTTCTGAAGCATGACGTAATGGGGGGGTGTTATCTCTTTTGTCGAAAATCAGCCGTTTTTGCTCGAACATTAAATGCCTCCAAATGGTATTTATTTCACTTCCCGAGCCCCTGGAAGCATGAAAATCACTTTAAACATGCTAATTTTAGCTCTAACACTGATGATCCACCTACAAATGTGAACTGACGTTCAAAAATAAAACATTTGAAAACGGACCATTTTCCACATTTCTGAAGCATGACGTAATGGGGGGGTGTTATCTCTTTTGTCGAAAATCAGCCGTTTTTGCTCTAACATTAAATGCCTCCAAATGGTATTTAATTAACTTCCCGGGGTGAAGAAACCCTTTTTGAGAACTCAGAGTGAGTAAATTGGCCATTTTCATGCACTTTTAACCATTCCATAAATCTTGTGTTTTGGGCCCCTGGAAGCATGAAAATCACTTTAAACATGCTAATTTTAGCTCTAACACTGATGATCCACCTACAAATGTGAACTGACGTTCAAAAATAAAACATTTGAAAACGGACCATTTTCCACATTTCTGAAGCATGACGTAATGGGGGGGTGTTATCTCTTTTGTCGAAAATCAGCCGTTTTTGCTCGAACATTAAATGCCTCCAAATGGTATTTAATTAACTTCCCGGGGTGAAGAAACCCTTTTTGAGAACTCAGAGTGAGTAAATTAGCCATTTTCATGCACTTTTAACCATTCCATAAATCTTGTGTTTTGGGCCCCTGGAAGCATGAAAATCACTTTAAACATGCTACTTTTAGCTCTAACACTGATGATCCACCTACAAATGTGAACTGACGTTCAAAAATAAAACATTTGAAAACGGACCATTTTCCACATTTCTGAAGCATGACGTAATGGGGGGGTGTTATCTCTTTTGTCGAAAATCAGCCGTTTTTGCTCGAACATTAAATGCCTCCAAATGGTATTTATTTCACTTCCCGAGCCCCTGGAAGCATGAAAATCACTTTAAACATGCTAATTTTAGCTCTAACACTGATGATCCACCTACAAATGTGAACTGACGTTCAAAAATAAAACATTTGAAAACGGACCATTTTCCACATTTCTGAAGCATGACGTAATGGGGGGGTGTTATCTCTTTTGTTGAAAATCAGCCGTTTTTGCTCGAACATTAAATGCCTCCAAATGGTATTTATTTCACTTCCTGAGCCCCTGGAAGCATGAAAATCACTTTAAACATGCTAATTTTAGCTCTAACACTGATGATCCACCTACAAATGTGAACTGACGTTCAAAAATAAAACATTTGAAAACGGACCATTTTCCACATTTCTGAAGCATGACGTAATGGGGGGGTGTTATCTCTTTTGTCGAAAATCAGCCGTTTTTGCTCTAACATTAAATGCCTCCAAATGGTATTTAATTAACTTCCCGGGGTGAAGAAACCCTTTTTGAGAACTCAGAGTGAGAAAATTGGCCATTTTCATGCACTTTTAACCATTCCATAAATCTTGTGTTTTGGGCCCCTGGAAGCATGAAAATCACTTTAAACATGCTAATTTTAGCTCTAACACTGATGATCCACCTAGAAATGTGAACTGACCTTCAAAAATAAAACATTTGAAAACGGACCATTTTCCACATTTCTGAAGCATGACGTAATGGGGGGGTGTTATCTCTTTTGTCGAAAATCAGCCGTTTTTGCTCTAACATTAAATGCCTCCAAATGGTATTTAATTAACTTCCCGGGGTGAAGAAACCCTTTTTGAGAACTCAGAGTGAGTAAATCGGCCATTTTCATGCACTTTTAACCATTCCATAAATCTTGTGTTTTGAGCCCCTGGAAGCATGAAAATCACTTTAAACATGCTAATTTTAGCTCTAACACTGATGATCCATCTACAAATGTGAACTGACGTTCAAAAATAAAACATTTGAAAACGGACCATTTTCCACATTTCTGAAGCATGACGTAATGGGGGGGTGTTATCTCTTTTGTCGAAAATCAGCCGTTTTTGCTCGAACATTAAATGCCTCCAAATGGTATTTAATTAACTTCCCGGGGTGAAGAAACCCTTTTTGAGAACTCAGAGTGAGTAAATTGGCCATTTTCATGCACTTTTAACCATTCCATAAATCTTGTGTTTTGGGCCCCTGGAAGCATGAAAATCACTTTAAACATGCTAATTTTAGCTCTAACACTGATGATCCACCTACAAATGTGAACTGACGTTCAAAAATAAAACATTTGAAAACGGACCATTTTCCACATTTCTGAAGCATGACGTAATGGGGGGGTGTTATCTCTTTTGACGAAAATCAGCCGTTTTTGCTCGAACATTAAATGCCTCCAAATGGTATTTATTTCACTTCCCGAGCCCCTGGAAGCATGAAAATCACTTTAAACATGCTAATTTTAGCTCTAACACTGATGATCCACCTACAAATGTGAACTGACGTTCAAAAATAAAACATTTGAAAACGGACCATTTTCCACATTTCTGAAGCATGACGTTATGGGGGGGTGTTATCTCTTTTGTCGAAAATCAGCCGTTTTTGCTCGAACAATAAATGCCTCCAAATGGTATTTATTTCACTTCCCGAGCCCCTGGAAGCATGAAATCACTTTAAACATGCTAATGTTAGCTCTAACACTGATGATCCACCTACAAATGTGAACTGACGTTCAAAAATAAAACATTTGAAAACGGACCATTTTCCACATTTCTGAAGCATGATGTAATGGGGGGGTGTTATCTCTTTTGTCGAAAATCAGCCGTTTTTGCTCTAACATTAAATGCCTCCAAATGGTATTTAATTAACTTCCCGAGCCCCTGGAAGCATGAAAATCACTTTAAACATGCTAATTTTAGCTCTAACACTGATGATCCACCTACAAATGTGAACTGACGTTCAAAAATAAAACATTTGAAAACGGACCATTTTCCACATTTCTGAAGCATGACGTAATGGGGGGGTGTTATCTCTTTTGTCGAAAATCAGCCGTTTTTGCTCGAACATTAAATGCCTCCAAATGGTATTTATTTCACTTCCCGAGCCCCTGGAAGCATGAAAATCACTTTAAACATGCTAATTTTAGCTCTAACACTGATGATCCACCTACAAATGTGAACTGACGTTCAAAAATAAAACATTTGAAAACGGACCATTTTCCACATTTCTGAAGCATGACGTAATGGGGGGGTGTTATCTCTTTTGTCGAAAATCAGCCGTTTTTGCTCTAACATTAAATGCCTCCAAATGGTATTTAATTAACTTCCCGGGGTGAAGAAACCCTTTTTGAGAACTCAGAGTGAGTAAATTGGCCATTTTCATGCACTTTTAACCATTCCATAAATCTTGTGTTTTGGGCCCCTGGAAGCATGAAAATCACTTTAAACATGCTAATTTTAGCTCTAACACTGATGATCCACCTACAAATGTGAACTGACGTTCAAAAATAAAACATTTGAAAACGGACCATTTTCCACATTTCTGAAGCATGACGTAATGGGGGGGTGTTATCTCTTTTGTCGAAAATCAGCCGTTTTTGCTCGAACATTAAATGCCTCCAAATGGTATTTAATTAACTTCCCGGGGTGAAGAAACCCTTTTTGAGAACTCAGAGTGAGTAAATTAGCCATTTTCATGCACTTTTAACCATTCCATAAATCTTGTGTTTTGGGCCCCTGGAAGCATGAAAATCACTTTAAACATGCTACTTTTAGCTCTAACACTGATGATCCACCTACAAATGTGAACTGACGTTCAAAAATAAAACATTTGAAAACGGACCATTTTCCACATTTCTGAAGCATGACGTAATGGGGGGGTGTTATCTCTTTTGTCGAAAATCAGCCGTTTTTGCTCGAACATTAAATGCCTCCAAATGGTATTTATTTCACTTCCCGAGCCCCTGGAAGCATGAAAATCACTTTAAACATGCTAATTTTAGCTCTAACACTGATGATCCACCTACAAATGTGAACTGACGTTCAAAAATAAAACATTTGAAAACGGACCATTTTCCACATTTCTGAAGCATGACGTAATGGGGGGGTGTTATCTCTTTTGTTGAAAATCAGCCGTTTTTGCTCGAACATTAAATGCCTCCAAATGGTATTTATTTCACTTCCTGAGCCCCTGGAAGCATGAAAATCACTTTAAACATGCTAATTTTAGCTCTAACACTGATGATCCACCTACAAATGTGAACTGACGTTCAAAAATAAAACATTTGAAAACGGACCATTTTCCACATTTCTGAAGCATGACGTAATGGGGGGGTGTTATCTCTTTTGTCGAAAATCAGCCGTTTTTGCTCTAACATTAAATGCCTCCAAATGGTATTTAATTAACTTCCCGGGGTGAAGAAACCCTTTTTGAGAACTCAGAGTGAGAAAATTGGCCATTTTCATGCACTTTTAACCATTCCATAAATCTTGTGTTTTGGGCCCCTGGAAGCATGAAAATCACTTTAAACATGCTAATTTTAGCTCTAACACTGATGATCCACCTAGAAATGTGAACTGACCTTCAAAAATAAAACATTTGAAAACGGACCATTTTCCACATTTCTGAAGCATGACGTAATGGGGGGGTGTTATCTCTTTTGTCGAAAATCAGCCGTTTTTGCTCTAACATTAAATGCCTCCAAATGGTATTTAATTAACTTCCCGGGGTGAAGAAACCCTTTTTGAGAACTCAGAGTGAGTAAATCGGCCATTTTCATGCACTTTTAACCATTCCATAAATCTTGTGTTTTGAGCCCCTGGAAGCATGAAAATCACTTTAAACATGCTAATTTTAGCTCTAACACTGATGATCCATCTACAAATGTGAACTGACGTTCAAAAATAAAACATTTGAAAACGGACCATTTTCCACATTTCTGAAGCATGACGTAATGGGGGGGTGTTATCTCTTTTGTCGAAAATCAGCCGTTTTTGCTCTAACATTAAATGCCTCCAAATGGTATTTAATTAACTTCCCGGGGTGAAGAAACCCTTTTTGAGAACTCAGAGTGAGTAAATTGGCCATTTTCATGCACTTTTAACCATTCCATAAATCTTGTGTTTTGGGCCCCTGGAAGCATGAAAATCACTTTAAACATGCTAATTTTAGCTCTAACACTGATGATCCACCTACAAATGTGAACTGACGTTCAAAAATAAAACATTTGAAAACGGACCATTTTCCACATTTCTGAAGCATGACGTAATGGGGGGTGTTATCTCTTTTGTGGAAAATCAGCCTTTTTTGCTCGAACATTAAATGCCTCCAAATGGTATTTATTTCACTTCCCGAGCCCCTGGAAGCATGAAAATCACTTTAAACATGCTAATTATAGCTCTAACACTGATGATCCACCTACAAATGTGAACTGACGTTCAAAAATAAAACATTTGAAAACGGACCATTTTCCACATTTCTGAAGCATGACGTAATGGGGGGGTGTTATCTCTTTTGTCGAAAATCAGCCGTTTTTGCTCGAACATTAAATGCCTCAAAATGGTATTTAATTAACTTCCCGAGCCCCTGGAAGCATGAAAATCACTTTAAACATGCTAATTATAGCTCTAACACTGATGATCCACCTACAAATGTGAACTGACGTTCAAAAATAAAACATTTGAAAACGGACCATTTTCCACATTTCTGAAGCATGACGTAATGGGGGGGGTGTTATCTCTTTTGTCGAAAATCAGCCGTTTTTGCTCGAACATTAAATGCCTCCAAATGGTATTTAATTAACTTCCCGGGGTGAAGAAACCCTTTTTGAGAACTAAGAGTGAGTAAATTGGCCATTTTCATGCACTTTTAACCATTCCATAAATCTTGTGTTTTGGGCCGCTGGAAGCATGAAAATCACTTTAAACATGCTAATTTTAGCTCTAACACTGATGATCCACCTACAAATGTGAACTGACGTTCAAAAATAAAACATTTGAAAACGGACCATTTTCCACATTTCTGAAGCATGACGTAATGGGGGGGTGTTATCTCTTTTGTCGAAAATCAGCCGTTTTTGCTCTAACATTAAATGCCTCCAAATGGTATTTAATTAACTTCCCGGGGTGAAGAAACCCTTTTTGAGAACTCAGAGTCAGTAAATTGGCCATTTTCATGCACTTTTAACCATTCCATAAATCTTGTGTTTTGGGCCCCTGGAAGCATGAAAATCACTTTAAACATGCTAATTTTAGCTCTAACACTGATGATCCACCTACAAATGTGAACTGACGTTCAAAAATGAAACATTTGAAAACGGACCATTTTCCACATTTCTGAAGCATGACGTAATGGGGGGGTGTTATCTCTTTTGTCGAAAATCAGCCGTTTTTGCTCGAACATTAAATGCCTCCAAATGGTATTTAATTAACTTCCCGGGGTGAAGAAACCCTTTTTGAGAACTCAGAGTGAGTAAATTGGCCATTTTCATGCACTTTTAACCATTCCATAAATCTTGTGTTTTGGGCCCCTGGAAGCATGAAAATCACTTTAAACATGCTAATTTTAGCTCTAACACTGATGATCCACCTACAAATGTGAACTGACGTTCAAAAATAAAACATTTGAAAACGGACCATTTTCCACATTTCTGAAGCATGACGTAATGGGGGGGTGTTATCTCTTTTGTCGAAAATCAGCCGTTTTTGCTCGAACATTAAATGCCTCCAAATGGTATTTATTTCACTTCCCGAGCCCCTGGAAGCATGAAAATCACTTTAAACATGCTAATTTTAGCTCTAACACTGATGATCCACCTACAAATGTGAACTTACGTTCAAAAATAAAACATTTTCGAAAATGGACCATTTTCCACATTTCTGAAGCATGACGTAATGGGGGGGTGTTATCTCTTTTGTCGAAAATCAGCCGTTTTTGCTCGAACATTAAATGCCTCCAAATGGTATTTAATTAACTTCCCGGGGTGAAGAAACCCTTTTTGAGAACTCAGAGTGAGTAAATTGGCCATTTTCATGCACTTTTAACCATTCCATAAATCTTGTGTTTTGGGCCCCTGGAAGCATGAAAATCACTTTAAACATGCTAATTTTAGCTCTAACACTGATGATCCACCTACAAATGTGAACTGACGTTCAAAAATAAAACATTTGAAAACGGACCATTTTCCACATTTCTGAAGCATGACGTAATGGGGGGGTGTTATCTCTTTTGTCGAAAATCAGCCGTTTTTGCTCGAACATTAAATGCCTCCAAATGGTATTTAATTAACTTCCCGGGGTGAAGAAACCCTTTTTGAGAACTCAGAGTGAGTAAATTGGCCATTTTCATGCACTTTTAACCATTCCATAAATCTTGTGTTTTGGGCCCCTGGAAGCATGAAAATCACTTTAAACATGCTACTTTTAGCTCTAACACTGATGATCCACCTACAAATGTGAACTGACGTTCAAAAATAAAACATTTGAAAACGGACCATTTTCCACATTTCTGAAGCATGACGTAATGGGGGGGTGTTATCTCTTTTGTCGAAAATCAGCCGTTTTTGCTCGAACATTAAATGCCTCCAAATGGTATTTATTTCACTTCCCGAGCCCCTGGAAGCATGAAAATCACTTTAAACATGCAAATTTTAGCTCTAACACTGATGATCCACCTACAAATGTGAACTGACGTTCAAAAATAAAACATTTGAAAACGGACCATTTTCCACATTTCTGAAGCATGACGTAATGGGGGGGTGTTATCTCTTTTGTCGAAAATCAGCCGTTTTTGCTCTAACATTAAATGCCTCCAAATGGTATTTAATTAACTTCCCGGGGTGAAGAAACCCTTTTTGAGAACTCAGAGTGAGTAAATTGGCCATTTTCATGCACTTTTAACCATTCCATAAATCTTGTGTTTTGGGCCCCTGGAAGCATGAAAATCACTTTAAACATGCTAATTTTAGCTCTAACACTGATGATCCACCTACAAATGTGAACTGACCTTCAAAAATAAAACATTTGAAAACGGACCATTTTCCACATTTCTGAAGCATGACGTAATGGGGGGGTGTTATCTCTTTTGTCGAAAATCAGCCGTTTTTGCTCTAACATTAAATGCCTCCAAATGGTATTTAATTAACTTCCCGGGGTGAAGAAACCCTTTTTTGAGAACTCAGAGTGAGTAAATTGGCCATTTTCATGCACTTTTAACCATTCCATAAATCTTGTGTTTTGGGCCCCTGGAAGCATGAAAATCACTTTAAACATGCTAATTTTAGCTCTAACACTGATGATCCACCTACAAATGTGAACTGACGTTCAAAAATAAAACATTTGAAAACGGACCATTTTCCACATTTCTGAAGCATGACGTAATGGGGGGGTGTTATCTCTTTTGTCGAAAATCAGCCGTTTTTGCTCTAACATTAAATGCCTCCAAATGGTATTTAATTAACTTCCCGGGGTGAAGAAACCCTTTTTGAGAACTCAGAGTGAGTAAATTGGCCATTTTCATGCACTTTTAACCATTCCATAAATCTTGTGTTTTGGGCCCCTGGAAGCATGAAAATCACTTTAAACATGCTAATTTTAGCTCTAACACTGATGATCCACCTACAAATGTGAACTGACGTTCAAAAATAAAACATTTGAAAACGGACCATTTTCCACATTTCTGAAGCATGACGTAATGGGGGGGTGTTATCTCTTTTGTCGAAAATCAGCCGTTTTTGCTCGAACATTAAATGCCTCCAAATGGTATTTATTTCACTTCCCGAGCCCCTGGAAGCATGAAAATCACTTTAAACATGCTAATTTTAGCTCTAACACTGATGATCCACCTACAAATGTGAACTGACGTTCAAAAATAAAACATTTGAAAACGGACCATTTTCCACATTTCTGAAGCATGACGTAATGGGGGTGTGTTATCTCTTTTGTCGAAAATCAGCTGTTTTTGCTCGAACATTAAATGCCTCCAAATGGTATTTATTTCACTTCCCGAGCCCCTGGAAGCATGAAAATCACTTTAAACATGCTAATTTTAGCTCTAACACTGATGATCCACCTACAAATGTGAACTGACGTTCAAAAATAAAACATTTGAAAACGGACCATTTTCCACATTTCTGAAGCATGACGTAATGGGGGGGTGTTATCTCTTTTGTCGAAAATCAGCCGTTTTTGCTCGAACATTAAATGCCTCCAAATGGTATTTATTTCACTTCCCGAGCCCCTGGAAGCATGAAAATCACTTTAAACATGCTAATTTTAGCTCTAACACTGATGATCCACCTACAAATGTGAACTGACGTTCAAAAATAAAACATTTGAAAACAGACCATTTTCCACATTTCTGAAGCATGACGTAATGGGGGGGTGTTATCTCTTTTGTCGAAAATCAGCCGTTTTTGCTCGAACATTAAATGCCTCCAAATGGTATTTATTTCACTTCCCGAGCCCCTGGAAGCATGAAAATCACTTTAAACATGCTAATTTTAGCTCTAACACTGATGATCCACCTACAAATGTGAACTTACGTTCAAAAATAAAACATTTGAAAACGGACCATTTTCCACATTTCTGAAGCATGACGTAATGGGGGGGTGTTATCTCTTTTGTCGAAAATCAGCCGTTTTTGCTCGAACATTAAATGCCTCCAAATGGTATTTAATTAACTTCCCGGGGTGAAGAAACCCTTTTTGAGAACTCAGAGTGAGTAAATTGGCCATTTTCATGCACTTTTAACCATTCCATAAATCTTGTGTTTTGGGCCCCTGGAAGCATGAAAATCACTTTAAACATGCTAATTTTAGCTCTAACACTGATGATCCACCTACAAATGTGAACTGACGTTCAAAAATAAAACATTTGAAAACGGACCATTTTCCACATTTCTGAAGCATGACGTAATGGGGGGGTGTTATCTCTTTTGTCGAAAATCAGCCGTTTTTGCTCGAACATTAAATGCCTCCAAATGGTATTTAATTAACTTCCCGGGGTGAAGAAACCGTTTTTGAGAACTCAGAGTGAGTAAATTGGCCATTTTCATGCACTTTTAACCATTCCATAAATCTTGTGTTTTGGGCCCCTGGAAGCATGAAAATCACTTTAAACATGCTAATTTTAGCTCTAACACTGATGATCCACCTACAAATGTGAACTGACGTTCAAAAATAAAACATTTGAAAACGGACCATTTTCCACATTTCTGAAGCATGACGTAATGGGGGGGTGTTATCTCTTTTGTCGAAAATCAGCCGTTTTTGCTCGAACATTAAATGCCTCCAAATGGTATTTAATTAACTTCCCGGGGTGAAGAAACCCTTTTTGAGAACTCAGAGTGAGTAAATTGGCCATTTTCATGCACTTTTAACCATTCCATAAATCTTGTGTTTTGGGCCCCTGGAAGCATGAAAATCACTTTAAACATGCTACTTTTAGCTCTAACACTGATGATCCACCTACAAATGTGAACTGACGTTCAAAAATAAAACATTTGAAAACGGACCATTTTCCACATTTCTGAAGCATGACGTAATGGGGGGGTGTTATCTCTTTTGTCGAAAATCAGCCGTTTTTGCTTGAACATTAAATGCCTCCAAATGGTATTTATTTCACTTCCCGAGCCCCTGGAAGCATGAAAATCACTTTAAACATGCTAATTTTAGCTCTAACACTGATGATCCACCTACAAATGTGAACTGACGTTCAAAAATAAAACATTTGAAAACGGACCATTTTCCACATTTCTGAAGCATGACGTAATGGGGGGGTGTTATCTCTTTTGTTGAAAATCAGCCGTTTTTGCTCGAACATTAAATGCCTCCAAATGGTATTTATTTCACTTCCTGAGCCCCTGGAAGCATGAAAATCACTTTAAACATGCTAATTTTAGCTCTAACACTGATGATCCACCTACAAATGTGAACTGACGTTCAAAAATAAAACATTTGAAAACGGACCATTTTCCACATTTCTGAAGCATGACGTAATGGGGGGGTGTTATCTCTTTTGTCGAAAATCAGCCGTTTTTGCTCTAACATTAAATGCCTCCAAATGGTATTTAATTAACTTCCCGGGGTGAAGAAACCCTTTTTGAGAACTCAGAGTGAGTAAATTGGCCATTTTCATGCACTTTTAACCATTCCATAAATCTTGTGTTTTGGGCCCCTGGAAGCATGAAAATCACTTTAAACATGCTAATTTTAGCTCTAACACTGATGATCCACCTACAAATGTGAACTGACCTTCAAAAATAAAACATTTGAAAACGGACCATTTTCCACATTTCTGAAGCATGACGTAATGGGGGGGTGTTATCTCTTTTGTCGAAAATCAGCCGTTTTTGCTCTAACATTAAATGCCTCCAAATGGTATTTAATTAACTTCCCGGGGTGAAGAAACCCTTTTTGAGAACTCAGAGTGAGTAAATTGGCCATTTTCATGCACTTTTAACCATTCCATAAATCTTGTGTTTTGGGCCCCTGGAAGCATGAAAATCACTTTAAACATGCTAATTTTAGCTCTAACACTGATGATCCACCTACAAATGTGAACTGACCTTCAAAAATAAAACATTTGAAAACGGACCATTTTCCACATTTCTGAAGCATGACGTAATGGGGGGGTGTTATCTCTTTTGTCGAAAATCAGCCGTTTTTGCTCTAACATTAAATGCCTCCAAATGGTATTTAATTAACTTCCCGGGGTGAAGAAACCCTTTTTGAGAACTCAGAGTGAGTAAATTGGCCATTTTCATGCACTTTAAACCATTCCATAAATCTTGTGTTTTGGGCCCCTGGAAGCATGAAAATCACTTTAAACATGCTAATTTTAGCTCTAACACTGATGATCCACCTACAAATGTGAACTG
Source organism: Lissotriton vulgaris (assembly GCF_964263255.1). NCBI lineage: Eukaryota > Metazoa > Chordata > Amphibia > Caudata > Salamandridae > Lissotriton > Lissotriton vulgaris. The sequence goes on from NW_028245118.1 coordinate 15,284, forward strand.
ACGTTCAAAAATAAAACATTTGAAAACGGACCATTTTCCACATTTCTGAAGCATGACGTAATGGGGGGGTGTTATCTCTTTTGTAGAAAATCAGCTGTTTTTGCTCGAACATTAAATGCCTCCAAATGGTATTTATTTCACTTCCCGAGCCCCTGGAAGCATGAAAATCACTTTAAACATGCTAATTTTAGCTCTAACACTGATGATCCACCTACAAATGTGAACTGACGTTCAAAAATAAAACATTTGAAAACGGACCATTTTCCACATTTCTGAAGCATGACGTAATGGGGGGGTGTTATCTCTTTTGTCGAAAATCAGCCGTTTTTGCTCTAACATTAAATGCCTCCAAATGGTATTTAATTAACTTCCCGAGCCCCTGGAAGCATGAAAATCACTTTAAACATGCTAATTTTAGCTCTAACACTGATGATCCACCTACAAATGTGAACTGACGTTCAAAAATAAAACATTTGAAAACGGACCATTTTCCACATTTCTGAAGCATGACGTAATGGGGGGGTGTTATCTCTTTTGTCGAAAATCAGCCGTTTTTGCTCGAACATTAAATGCCTCCAAATGGTATTTATTTCACTTCCCGGGGTGAAGAAACCCTTTTTGAGAACTCAGAGTGAGTAAATTGGCCATTTTCATGCACTTTTAACCATTCCATAAATCTTGTGTTTTGGGCCCCTGGAAGCATGAAAATCACTTTAAACATGCTAATTTTAGCTCTAACACTGATGATCCACCTACAAATGTGAACTGACGTTCAAAAATAAAACATTTGAAAACGGACCATTTTCCACATTTCTGAAGCATGACGTAATGGGGGGGTGTTATCTCTTTTGTCGAAAATCAGCCGTTTTTGCTCGAACATTAAATGCCTCCAAATGGTATTTAATTAACTTCCCGGGGTGAAGAAACCGTTTTTGAGAACTCAGAGTGAGTAAATTGGCCATTTTCATGCACTTTTAACCATTCCATAAATCTTGTGTTTTGGGCCCCTGGAAGCATGAAAATCACTTTAAACATGCTAATTTTAGCTCTAACACTGATGATCCACCTACAAATGTGAACTGACGTTCAAAAATAAAACATTTGAAAACGGACCATTTTCCACATTTCTGAAGCATGACGTAATGGGGGGGTGTTATCTCTTTTGTCGAAAATCAGCCGTTTTTGCTCGAACATTAAATGCCTCCAAATGGTATTTAATTAACTTCCCGGGGTGAAGAAACCCTTTTTGAGAACTCAGAGTGAGTAAATTGGCCATTTTCATGCACTTTTAACCATTCCATAAATCTTGTGTTTTGGGCCCCTGGAAGCATGAAAATCACTTTAAACATGCTACTTTTAGCTCTAACACTGATGATCCACCTACAAATGTGAACTGACGTTCAAAAATAAAACATTTGAAAACGGACCATTTTCCACATTTCTGAAGCATGACGTAATGGGGGGGTGTTATCTCTTTTGTCGAAAATCAGCCGTTTTTGCTTGAACATTAAATGCCTCCAAATGGTATTTATTTCACTTCCCGAGCCCCTGGAAGCATGAAAATCACTTTAAACATGCTAATTTTAGCTCTAACACTGATGATCCACCTACAAATGTGAACTGACGTTCAAAAATAAAACATTTGAAAACGGACCATTTTCCACATTTCTGAAGCATGACGTAATGGGGGGGTGTTATCTCTTTTGTTGAAAATCAGCCGTTTTTGCTCGAACATTAAATGCCTCCAAATGGTATTTATTTCACTTCCTGAGCCCCTGGAAGCATGAAAATCACTTTAAACATGCTAATTTTAGCTCTAACACTGATGATCCACCTACAAATGTGAACTGACGTTCAAAAATAAAACATTTGAAAACGGACCATTTTCCACATTTCTGAAGCATGACGTAATGGGGGGGTGTTATCTCTTTTGTCGAAAATCAGCCGTTTTTGCTCTAACATTAAATGCCTCCAAATGGTATTTAATTAACTTCCCGGGGTGAAGAAACCCTTTTTGAGAACTCAGAGTGAGTAAATTGGCCATTTTCATGCACTTTTAACCATTCCATAAATCTTGTGTTTTGGGCCCCTGGAAGCATGAAAATCACTTTAAACATGCTAATTTTAGCTCTAACACTGATGATCCACCTACAAATGTGAACTGACCTTCAAAATTAAAACATTTGAAAACGGACCATTTTCCACATTTCTGAAGCATGACGTAATGGGGGGGTGTTATCTCTTTTGTCGAAAATCAGCCGTTTTTGCTCTAACATTAAATGCCTCCAAATGGTATTTAATTAACTTCCCGGGGTGAAGAAACCGTTTTTGAGAACTCAGAGTGAGTAAATTGGCCATTTTCATGCACTTTTAACCATTCCATAAATCTTGTGTTTTGGGCCCCTGGAAGCATGAAAATCACTTTAAGCATGCTAATTTTAGCTCTAACACTGATGATCCACCTACAAATGTGAACTGACGTTCAAAAATAAAACATTTGAAAACGGACCATTTTCCACATTTCTGAAGCATGACATAATGGGGGGGTGTTATCTCTTTTGTCGAAAATCAGCCGTTTTTGCTCGAACATTAAATGCCTCCAAATGGTATTTAATTAACTTCCCGGGGTGAAGAAACCCTTTTTGAGAACTCAGAGTGAGTAAATTGGCCATTTTCATGCACTTTTAACCATTCCATAAATCTTGTGTTTTGGGCCCCTGGAAGCATGAAAATCACTTTAAACATGCTAATTTTAGCTCTAACACTGATGATCCACCTACAAATGTGAACTGACGTTCAAAAATAAAACATTTGAAAACGGACCATTTTCCACATTTCTGAAGCATGACGTAATGGGGGGGTGTTATCTCTTTTGTAGAAAATCAGCTGTTTTTGCTCGAACATTAAATGCCTCCAAATGGTATTTATTTCACTTCCCGAGCCCCTGGAAGCATGAAAATCACTTTAAACATGCTAATTTTAGCTCTAACACTGATGATCCACCTACAAATGTGAACTGACGTTCAAAAATAAAACATTTGAAAACGGACCATTTTCCACATTTCTGAAGCATGACGTAATGGGGGGGTGTTATCTCTTTTGTCGAAAATCAGCCGTTTTTGCTCGAACATTAAATGCCTCCAAATGGTATTTATTTCACTTCCCAAGCCCCTGGAAGCATGAAAATCACTTTAAACATGCTAATTTTAGCTCTAACACTGATGATCCACCTACAAATGTGAACTGACGTTCAAAAATAAAACATTTGAAAACGGACCATTTTCCACATTTCTGAAGCATGACGTAATGGGGGGGTGTTATCTCTTTTGTCGAAAATCAGCCGTTTTTGCTTGAACATTAAATGCCTCCAAATGGTATTTATTTCACTTCCCGAGCCCCTGGAAGCATGAAAATCACTTTAAACATGCTAATTTTAGCTCTAACACTGATGATCCACCTACAAATGTGAACTGACGTTCAAAAATAAAACATTTGAAAACGGACCATTTTCCACATTTCTGAAGCATGACGTAATGGGGGGGTGTTATCTCTTTTGTTGAAAATCAGCCGTTTTTGCTCTAACATTAAATGCCTCCAAATGGTATTTAATTAACTTCCCGGGGTGAAGAAACCCTTTTTGAGAACTCAGAGTGAGTAAATTGGCCATTTTCATGCACTTTTAACCATTCCATAAATCTTGTGTTTTGGGCCCCTGGAAGCATGAAAATCACTTTAAACATGCTAATTTTAGCTCTAACACTGATGATCCACCTACAAATGTGAACTGACCTTCAAAAATAAAACATTTGAAAACGGACCATTTTCCACATTTCTGAAGCATGACGTAATGGGGGGGTGTTATCTCTTTTGTCGAAAATCAGCCGTTTTTGCTCTAACATTAAATGCCTCCAAATGGTATTTAATTAACTTCCCGGGGTGAAGAAACCCTTTTTTGAGAACTCAGAGTGAGTAAATTGGCCATTTTCATGCACTTTTAACCATTCCATAAATCTTGTGTTTTGGGCCCCTGGAAGCATGAAAATCACTTTAAACATGCTAATTTTAGCTCTAACACTGATGATCCACCTACAAATGTGAACTGACGTTCAAAAATAAAACATTTGAAAACGGACCATTTTCCACATTTCTGAAGCATGACGTAATGGGGGGGTGTTATCTCTTTTGTCGAAAATCAGCCGTTTTTGCTCTAACATTAAATGCCTCCAAATGGTATTTAATTAACTTCCCGGGGTGAAGAAACCCTTTTTGAGAACTCAGAGTGAGTAAATTGGCCATTTTCATGCACTTTTAACCATTCCATAAATCTTGTGTTTTGGGCCCCTGGAAGCATGAAAATCACTTTAAACATGCTAATTTTAGCTCTAACACTGATGATCCACCTACAAATGTGAACTGACGTTCAAAAATAAAACATTTGAAAACGGACCATTTTCCACATTTCTGAAGCATGACGTAATGGGGGGGTGTTATCTCTTTTGTCGAAAATCAGCCGTTTTTGCTCGAACATTAAATGCCTCCAAATGGTATTTATTTCACTTCCCGAGCCCCTGGAAGCATGAAAATCACTTTAAACATGCTAATTTTAGCTCTAACACTGATGATCCACCTACAAATGTGAACTGACGTTCAAAAATAAAACATTTGAAAACGGACCATTTTCCACATTTCTGAAGCATGACGTAATGGGGGTGTGTTATCTCTTTTGTCGAAAATCAGCTGTTTTTGCTCGAACATTAAATGCCTCCAAATGGTATTTATTTCACTTCCCGAGCCCCTGGAAGCATGAAAATCACTTTAAACATGCTAATTTTAGCTCTAACACTGATGATCCACCTACAAATGTGAACTGACGTTCAAAAATAAAACATTTGAAAACGGACCATTTTCCACATTTCTGAAGCATGACGTAATGGGGGGGTGTTATCTCTTTTGTCGAAAATCAGCCGTTTTTGCTCGAACATTAAATGCCTCCAAATGGTATTTATTTCACTTCCCGAGCCCCTGGAAGCATGAAAATCACTTTAAACATGCTAATTTTAGCTCTAACACTGATGATCCACCTACAAATGTGAACTGACGTTCAAAAATAAAACATTTGAAAACAGACCATTTTCCACATTTCTGAAGCATGACGTAATGGGGGGGTGTTATCTCTTTTGTCGAAAATCAGCCGTTTTTGCTCGAACATTAAATGCCTCCAAATGGTATTTATTTCACTTCCCGAGCCCCTGGAAGCATGAAAATCACTTTAAACATGCTAATTTTAGCTCTAACACTGATGATCCACCTACAAATGTGAACTTACGTTCAAAAATAAAACATTTGAAAACGGACCATTTTCCACATTTCTGAAGCATGACGTAATGGGGGGGTGTTATCTCTTTTGTCGAAAATCAGCCGTTTTTGCTCGAACATTAAATGCCTCCAAATGGTATTTAATTAACTTCCCGGGGTGAAGAAACCCTTTTTGAGAACTCAGAGTGAGTAAATTGGCCATTTTCATGCACTTTTAACCATTCCATAAATCTTGTGTTTTGGGCCCCTGGAAGCATGAAAATCACTTTAAACATGCTAATTTTAGCTCTAACACTGATGATCCACCTACAAATGTGAACTGACGTTCAAAAATAAAACATTTGAAAACGGACCATTTTCCACATTTCTGAAGCATGACGTAATGGGGGGGTGTTATCTCTTTTGTCGAAAATCAGCCGTTTTTGCTCGAACATTAAATGCCTCCAAATGGTATTTATTTCACTTCCCGAGCCCCTGGAAGCATGAAAATCACTTTAAACATGCTAATTTTAGCTCTAACACTGATGATCCACCTACAAATGTGAACTGACGTTCAAAAATAAAACATTTGAAAACGGACCATTTTCCACATTTCTGAAGCATGACGTAATGGGGGTGTGTTATCTCTTTTGTCGAAAATCAGCTGTTTTTGCTCGAACATTAAATGCCTCCAAATGGTATTTATTTCACTTCCCGAGCCCCTGGAAGCATGAAAATCACTTTAAACATGCTAATTTTAGCTCTAACACTGATGATCCACCTACAAATGTGAACTGACGTTCAAAAATAAAACATTTGAAAACGGACCATTTTCCACATTTCTGAAGCATGACGTAATGGGGGGGTGTTATCTCTTTTGTCGAAAATCAGCCGTTTTTGCTCGAACATTAAATGCCTCCAAATGGTATTTATTTCACTTCCCGAGCCCCTGGAAGCATGAAAATCACTTTAAACATGCTAATTTTAGCTCTAACACTGATGATCCACCTACAAATGTGAACTGACGTTCAAAAATAAAACATTTGAAAACAGACCATTTTCCACATTTCTGAAGCATGACGTAATGGGGGGGTGTTATCTCTTTTGTCGAAAATCAGCCGTTTTTGCTCGAACATTAAATGCCTCCAAATGGTATTTATTTCACTTCCCGAGCCCCTGGAAGCATGAAAATCACTTTAAACATGCTAATTTTAGCTCTAACACTGATGATCCACCTACAAATGTGAACTTACGTTCAAAAATAAAACATTTGAAAACGGACCATTTTCCACATTTCTGAAGCATGACGTAATGGGGGGGTGTTATCTCTTTTGTCGAAAATCAGCCGTTTTTGCTCGAACATTAAATGCCTCCAAATGGTATTTAATTAACTTCCCGGGGTGAAGAAACCCTTTTTGAGAACTCAGAGTGAGTAAATTGGCCATTTTCATGCACTTTTAACCATTCCATAAATCTTGTGTTTTGGGCCCCTGGAAGCATGAAAATCACTTTAAACATGCTAATTTTAGCTCTAACACTGATGATCCACCTACAAATGTGAACTGACGTTCAAAAATAAAACATTTGAAAACGGACCATTTTCCACATTTCTGAAGCATGACGTAATGGGGGGGTGTTATCTCTTTTGTCGAAAATCAGCCGTTTTTGCTCGAACATTAAATGCCTCCAAATGGTATTTAATTAACTTCCCGGGGTGAAGAAACCGTTTTTGAGAACTCAGAGTGAGTAAATTGGCCATTTTCATGCACTTTTAACCATTCCATAAATCTTGTGTTTTGGGCCCCTGGAAGCATGAAAATCACTTTAAACATGCTAATTTTAGCTCTAACACTGATGATCCACCTACAAATGTGAACTGACGTTCAAAAATAAAACATTTGAAAACGGACCATTTTCCACATTTCTGAAGCATGACGTAATGGGGGGGTGTTATCTCTTTTGTCGAAAATCAGCCGTTTTTGCTCGAACATTAAATGCCTCCAAATGGTATTTAATTAACTTCCCGGGGTGAAGAAACCCTTTTTGAGAACTCAGAGTGAGTAAATTGGCCATTTTCATGCACTTTTAACCATTCCATAAATCTTGTGTTTTGGGCCCCTGGAAGCATGAAAATCACTTTAAACATGCTACTTTTAGCTCTAACACTGATGATCCACCTACAAATGTGAACTGACGTTCAAAAATAAAACATTTGAAAACGGACCATTTTCCACATTTCTGAAGCATGACGTAATGGGGGGGTGTTATCTCTTTTGTCGAAAATCAGCCGTTTTTGCTTGAACATTAAATGCCTCCAAATGGTATTTATTTCACTTCCCGAGCCCCTGGAAGCATGAAAATCACTTTAAACATGCTAATTTTAGCTCTAACACTGATGATCCACCTACAAATGTGAACTGACGTTCAAAAATAAAACATTTGAAAACGGACCATTTTCCACATTTCTGAAGCATGACGTAATGGGGGGGTGTTATCTCTTTTGTTGAAAATCAGCCGTTTTTGCTCGAACATTAAATGCCTCCAAATGGTATTTATTTCACTTCCTGAGCCCCTGGAAGCATGAAAATCACTTTAAACATGCTAATTTTAGCTCTAACACTGATGATCCACCTACAAATGTGAACTGACGTTCAAAAATAAAACATTTGAAAACGGACCATTTTCCACATTTCTGAAGCATGACGTAATGGGGGGGTGTTATCTCTTTTGTCGAAAATCAGCCGTTTTTGCTCTAACATTAAATGCCTCCAAATGGTATTTAATTAACTTCCCGGGGTGAAGAAACCCTTTTTGAGAACTCAGAGTGAGTAAATTGGCCATTTTCATGCACTTTTAACCATTCCATAAATCTTGTGTTTTGGGCCCCTGGAAGCATGAAAATCACTTTAAACATGCTAATTTTAGCTCTAACACTGATGATCCACCTACAAATGTGAACTGACCTTCAAAAATAAAACATTTGAAAACGGACCATTTTCCACATTTCTGAAGCATGACGTAATGGGGGGGTGTTATCTCTTTTGTCGAAAATCAGCCGTTTTTGCTCTAACATTAAATGCCTCCAAATGGTATTTAATTAACTTCCCGGGGTGAAGAAACCCTTTTTGAGAACTCAGAGTGAGTAAATTGGCCATTTTCATGCACTTTTAACCATTCCATAAATCTTGTGTTTTGGGCCCCTGGAAGCATGAAAATCACTTTAAACATGCTAATTTTAGCTCTAACACTGATGATCCACCTACAAATGTGAACTGACCTTCAAAAATAAAACATTTGAAAACGGACCATTTTCCACATTTCTGAAGCATGACGTAATGGGGGGGTGTTATCTCTTTTGTCGAAAATCAGCCGTTTTTGCTCTAACATTAAATGCCTCCAAATGGTATTTAATTAACTTCCCGGGGTGAAGAAACCCTTTTTGAGAACTCAGAGTGAGTAAATTGGCCATTTTCATGCACTTTAAACCATTCCATAAATCTTGTGTTTTGGGCCCCTGGAAGCATGAAAATCACTTTAAACATGCTAATTTTAGCTCTAACACTGATGATCCACCTACAAATGTGAACTGACGTTCAAAAATAAAACATTTGAAAACGGACCATTTTCCACATTTCTGAAGCATGACGTAATGGGGGGGTGTTATCTCTTTTGTAGAAAATCAGCTGTTTTTGCTCGAACATTAAATGCCTCCAAATGGTATTTATTTCACTTCCCGAGCCCCTGGAAGCATGAAAATCACTTTAAACATGCTAATTTTAGCTCTAACACTGATGATCCACCTACAAATGTGAACTGACGTTCAAAAATAAAACATTTGAAAACGGACCATTTTCCACATTTCTGAAGCATGACGTAATGGGGGGGTGTTATCTCTTTTGTCGAAAATCAGCCGTTTTTGCTCTAACATTAAATGCCTCCAAATGGTATTTAATTAACTTCCCGAGCCCCTGGAAGCATGAAAATCACTTTAAACATGCTAATTTTAGCTCTAACACTGATGATCCACCTACAAATGTGAACTGACGTTCAAAAATAAAACATTTGAAAACGGACCATTTTCCACATTTCTGAAGCATGACGTAATGGGGGGGTGTTATCTCTTTTGTCGAAAATCAGCCGTTTTTGCTCGAACATTAAATGCCTCCAAATGGTATTTATTTCACTTCCCGGGGTGAAGAAACCCTTTTTGAGAACTCAGAGTGAGTAAATTGGCCATTTTCATGCACTTTTAACCATTCCATAAATCTTGTGTTTTGGGCCCCTGGAAGCATGAAAATCACTTTAAACATGCTAATTTTAGCTCTAACACTGATGATCCACCTACAAATGTGAACTGACGTTCAAAAATAAAACATTTGAAAACGGACCATTTTCCACATTTCTGAAGCATGACGTAATGGGGGGGTGTTATCTCTTTTGTCGAAAATCAGCCGTTTTTGCTCGAACATTAAATGCCTCCAAATGGTATTTAATTAACTTCCCGGGGTGAAGAAACCGTTTTTGAGAACTCAGAGTGAGTAAATTGGCCATTTTCATGCACTTTTAACCATTCCATAAATCTTGTGTTTTGGGCCCCTGGAAGCATGAAAATCACTTTAAACATGCTAATTTTAGCTCTAACACTGATGATCCACCTACAAATGTGAACTGACGTTCAAAAATAAAACATTTGAAAACGGACCATTTTCCACATTTCTGAAGCATGACGTAATGGGGGGGTGTTATCTCTTTTGTCGAAAATCAGCCGTTTTTGCTCGAACATTAAATGCCTCCAAATGGTATTTAATTAACTTCCCGGGGTGAAGAAACCCTTTTTGAGAACTCAGAGTGAGTAAATTGGCCATTTTCATGCACTTTTAACCATTCCATAAATCTTGTGTTTTGGGCCCCTGGAAGCATGAAAATCACTTTAAACATGCTACTTTTAGCTCTAACACTGATGATCCACCTACAAATGTGAACTGACGTTCAAAAATAAAACATTTGAAAACGGACCATTTTCCACATTTCTGAAGCATGACGTAATGGGGGGGTGTTATCTCTTTTGTCGAAAATCAGCCGTTTTTGCTTGAACATTAAATGCCTCCAAATGGTATTTATTTCACTTCCCGAGCCCCTGGAAGCATGAAAATCACTTTAAACATGCTAATTTTAGCTCTAACACTGATGATCCACCTACAAATGTGAACTGACGTTCAAAAATAAAACATTTGAAAACGGACCATTTTCCACATTTCTGAAGCATGACGTAATGGGGGGGTGTTATCTCTTTTGTTGAAAATCAGCCGTTTTTGCTCGAACATTAAATGCCTCCAAATGGTATTTATTTCACTTCCTGAGCCCCTGGAAGCATGAAAATCACTTTAAACATGCTAATTTTAGCTCTAACACTGATGATCCACCTACAAATGTGAACTGACGTTCAAAAATAAAACATTTGAAAACGGACCATTTTCCACATTTCTGAAGCATGACGTAATGGGGGGGTGTTATCTCTTTTGTCGAAAATCAGCCGTTTTTGCTCTAACATTAAATGCCTCCAAATGGTATTTAATTAACTTCCCGGGGTGAAGAAACCCTTTTTGAGAACTCAGAGTGAGTAAATTGGCCATTTTCATGCACTTTTAACCATTCCATAAATCTTGTGTTTTGGGCCCCTGGAAGCATGAAAATCACTTTAAACATGCTAATTTTAGCTCTAACACTGATGATCCACCTACAAATGTGAACTGACCTTCAAAATTAAAACATTTGAAAACGGACCATTTTCCACATTTCTGAAGCATGACGTAATGGGGGGGTGTTATCTCTTTTGTCGAAAATCAGCCGTTTTTGCTCTAACATTAAATGCCTCCAAATGGTATTTAATTAACTTCCCGGGGTGAAGAAACCGTTTTTGAGAACTCAGAGTGAGTAAATTGGCCATTTTCATGCACTTTTAACCATTCCATAAATCTTGTGTTTTGGGCCCCTGGAAGCATGAAAATCACTTTAAGCATGCTAATTTTAGCTCTAACACTGATGATCCACCTACAAATGTGAACTGACGTTCAAAAATAAAACATTTGAAAACGGACCATTTTCCACATTTCTGAAGCATGACATAATGGGGGGGTGTTATCTCTTTTGTCGAAAATCAGCCGTTTTTGCTCGAACATTAAATGCCTCCAAATGGTATTTAATTAACTTCCCGGGGTGAAGAAACCCTTTTTGAGAACTCAGAGTGAGTAAATTGGCCATTTTCATGCACTTTTAACCATTCCATAAATCTTGTGTTTTGGGCCCCTGGAAGCATGAAAATCACTTTAAACATGCTAATTTTAGCTCTAACACTGATGATCCACCTACAAATGTGAACTGACGTTCAAAAATAAAACATTTGAAAACGGACCATTTTCCACATTTCTGAAGCATGACGTAATGGGGGGGTGTTATCTCTTTTGTAGAAAATCAGCTGTTTTTGCTCGAACATTAAATGCCTCCAAATGGTATTTATTTCACTTCCCGAGCCCCTGGAAGCATGAAAATCACTTTAAACATGCTAATTTTAGCTCTAACACTGATGATCCACCTACAAATGTGAACTGACGTTCAAAAATAAAACATTTGAAAACGGACCATTTTCCACATTTCTGAAGCATGACGTAATGGGGGGGTGTTATCTCTTTTGTCGAAAATCAGCCGTTTTTGCTCGAACATTAAATGCCTCCAAATGGTATTTATTTCACTTCCCAAGCCCCTGGAAGCATGAAAATCACTTTAAACATGCTAATTTTAGCTCTAACACTGATGATCCACCTACAAATGTGAACTGACGTTCAAAAATAAAACATTTGAAAACGGACCATTTTCCACATTTCTGAAGCATGACGTAATGGGGGGGTGTTATCTCTTTTGTCGAAAATCAGCCGTTTTTGCTTGAACATTAAATGCCTCCAAATGGTATTTATTTCACTTCCCGAGCCCCTGGAAGCATGAAAATCACTTTAAACATGCTAATTTTAGCTCTAACACTGATGATCCACCTACAAATGTGAACTGACGTTCAAAAATAAAACATTTGAAAACGGACCATTTTCCACATTTCTGAAGCATGACGTAATGGGGGGGTGTTATCTCTTTTGTTGAAAATCAGCCGTTTTTGCTCTAACATTAAATGCCTCCAAATGGTATTTAATTAACTTCCCGGGGTGAAGAAACCCTTTTTGAGAACTCAGAGTGAGTAAATTGGCCATTTTCATGCACTTTTAACCATTCCATAAATCTTGTGTTTTGGGCCCCTGGAAGCATGAAAATCACTTTAAACATGCTAATTTTAGCTCTAACACTGATGATCCACCTACAAATGTGAACTGACCTTCAAAAATAAAACATTTGAAAACGGACCATTTTCCACATTTCTGAAGCATGACGTAATGGGGGGGTGTTATCTCTTTTGTCGAAAATCAGCCGTTTTTGCTCTAACATTAAATGCCTCCAAATGGTATTTAATTAACTTCCCGGGGTGAAGAAACCCTTTTTTGAGAACTCAGAGTGAGTAAATTGGCCATTTTCATGCACTTTTAACCATTCCATAAATCTTGTGTTTTGGGCCCCTGGAAGCATGAAAATCACTTTAAACATGCTAATTTTAGCTCTAACACTGATGATCCACCTACAAATGTGAACTGACGTTCAAAAATAAAACATTTGAAAACGGACCATTTTCCACATTTCTGAAGCATGACGTAATGGGGGGGTGTTATCTCTTTTGTCGAAAATCAGCCGTTTTTGCTCTAACATTAAATGCCTCCAAATGGTATTTAATTAACTTCCCGGGGTGAAGAAACCCTTTTTGAGAACTCAGAGTGAGTAAATTGGCCATTTTCATGCACTTTTAACCATTCCATAAATCTTGTGTTTTGGGCCCCTGGAAGCATGAAAATCACTTTAAACATGCTAATTTTAGCTCTAACACTGATGATCCACCTACAAATGTGAACTGACGTTCAAAAATAAAACATTTGAAAACGGACCATTTTCCACATTTCTGAAGCATGACGTAATGGGGGGGTGTTATCTCTTTTGTCGAAAATCAGCCGTTTTTGCTCGAACATTAAATGCCTCCAAATGGTATTTATTTCACTTCCCGAGCCCCTGGAAGCATGAAAATCACTTTAAACATGCTAATTTTAGCTCTAACACTGATGATCCACCTACAAATGTGAACTGACGTTCAAAAATAAAACATTTGAAAACGGACCATTTTCCACATTTCTGAAGCATGACGTAATGGGGGTGTGTTATCTCTTTTGTCGAAAATCAGCTGTTTTTGCTCGAACATTAAATGCCTCCAAATGGTATTTATTTCACTTCCCGAGCCCCTGGAAGCATGAAAATCACTTTAAACATGCTAATTTTAGCTCTAACACTGATGATCCACCTACAAATGTGAACTGACGTTCAAAAATAAAACATTTGAAAACGGACCATTTTCCACATTTCTGAAGCATGACGTAATGGGGGGGTGTTATCTCTTTTGTCGAAAATCAGCCGTTTTTGCTCGAACATTAAATGCCTCCAAATGGTATTTATTTCACTTCCCGAGCCCCTGGAAGCATGAAAATCACTTTAAACATGCTAATTTTAGCTCTAACACTGATGATCCACCTACAAATGTGAACTGACGTTCAAAAATAAAACATTTGAAAACAGACCATTTTCCACATTTCTGAAGCATGACGTAATGGGGGGGTGTTATCTCTTTTGTCGAAAATCAGCCGTTTTTGCTCGAACATTAAATGCCTCCAAATGGTATTTATTTCACTTCCCGAGCCCCTGGAAGCATGAAAATCACTTTAAACATGCTAATTTTAGCTCTAACACTGATGATCCACCTACAAATGTGAACTTACGTTCAAAAATAAAACATTTGAAAACGGACCATTTTCCACATTTCTGAAGCATGACGTAATGGGGGGGTGTTATCTCTTTTGTCGAAAATCAGCCGTTTTTGCTCGAACATTAAATGCCTCCAAATGGTATTTAATTAACTTCCCGGGGTGAAGAAACCCTTTTTGAGAACTCAGAGTGAGTAAATTGGCCATTTTCATGCACTTTTAACCATTCCATAAATCTTGTGTTTTGGGCCCCTGGAAGCATGAAAATCACTTTAAACATGCTAATTTTAGCTCTAACACTGATGATCCACCTACAAATGTGAACTGACGTTCAAAAATAAAACATTTGAAAACGGACCATTTTCCACATTTCTGAAGCATGACGTAATGGGGGGGTGTTATCTCTTTTGTCGAAAATCAGCCGTTTTTGCTCGAACATTAAATGCCTCCAAATGGTATTTAATTAACTTCCCGGGGTGAAGAAACCGTTTTTGAGAACTCAGAGTGAGTAAATTGGCCATTTTCATGCACTTTTAACCATTCCATAAATCTTGTGTTTTGGGCCCCTGGAAGCATGAAAATCACTTTAAACATGCTAATTTTAGCTCTAACACTGATGATCCACCTACAAATGTGAACTGACGTTCAAAAATAAAACATTTGAAAACGGACCATTTTCCACATTTCTGAAGCATGACGTAATGGGGGGGTGTTATCTCTTTTGTCGAAAATCAGCCGTTTTTGCTCGAACATTAAATGCCTCCAAATGGTATTTAATTAACTTCCCGGGGTGAAGAAACCCTTTTTGAGAACTCAGAGTGAGTAAATTGGCCATTTTCATGCACTTTTAACCATTCCATAAATCTTGTGTTTTGGGCCCCTGGAAGCATGAAAATCACTTTAAACATGCTACTTTTAGCTCTAACACTGATGATCCACCTACAAATGTGAACTGACGTTCAAAAATAAAACATTTGAAAACGGACCATTTTCCACATTTCTGAAGCATGACGTAATGGGGGGGTGTTATCTCTTTTGTCGAAAATCAGCCGTTTTTGCTTGAACATTAAATGCCTCCAAATGGTATTTATTTCACTTCCCGAGCCCCTGGAAGCATGAAAATCACTTTAAACATGCTAATTTTAGCTCTAACACTGATGATCCACCTACAAATGTGAACTGACGTTCAAAAATAAAACATTTGAAAACGGACCATTTTCCACATTTCTGAAGCATGACGTAATGGGGGGGTGTTATCTCTTTTGTTGAAAATCAGCCGTTTTTGCTCGAACATTAAATGCCTCCAAATGGTATTTATTTCACTTCCTGAGCCCCTGGAAGCATGAAAATCACTTTAAACATGCTAATTTTAGCTCTAACACTGATGATCCACCTACAAATGTGAACTGACGTTCAAAAATAAAACATTTGAAAACGGACCATTTTCCACATTTCTGAAGCATGACGTAATGGGGGGGTGTTATCTCTTTTGTCGAAAATCAGCCGTTTTTGCTCTAACATTAAATGCCTCCAAATGGTATTTAATTAACTTCCCGGGGTGAAGAAACCCTTTTTGAGAACTCAGAGTGAGTAAATTGGCCATTTTCATGCACTTTTAACCATTCCATAAATCTTGTGTTTTGGGCCCCTGGAAGCATGAAAATCACTTTAAACATGCTAATTTTAGCTCTAACACTGATGATCCACCTACAAATGTGAACTGACCTTCAAAAATAAAACATTTGAAAACGGACCATTTTCCACATTTCTGAAGCATGACGTAATGGGGGGGTGTTATCTCTTTTGTCGAAAATCAGCCGTTTTTGCTCTAACATTAAATGCCTCCAAATGGTATTTAATTAACTTCCCGGGGTGAAGAAACCCTTTTTGAGAACTCAGAGTGAGTAAATTGGCCATTTTCATGCACTTTTAACCATTCCATAAATCTTGTGTTTTGGGCCCCTGGAAGCATGAAAATCACTTTAAACATGCTAATTTTAGCTCTAACACTGATGATCCACCTACAAATGTGAACTGACCTTCAAAAATAAAACATTTGAAAACGGACCATTTTCCACATTTCTGAAGCATGACGTAATGGGGGGGTGTTATCTCTTTTGTCGAAAATCAGCCGTTTTTGCTCTAACATTAAATGCCTCCAAATGGTATTTAATTAACTTCCCGGGGTGAAGAAACCCTTTTTGAGAACTCAGAGTGAGTAAATTGGCCATTTTCATGCACTTTAAACCATTCCATAAATCTTGTGTTTTGGGCCCCTGGAAGCATGAAAATCACTTTAAACATGCTAATTTTAGCTCTAACACTGATGATCCACCTACAAATGTGAACTGACGTTCAAAAATAAAACATTTGAAAACGGACCATTTTCCACATTTCTGAAGCATGACGTAATGGGGGGGTGTTATCTCTTTTGTAGAAAATCAGCTGTTTTTGCTCGAACATTAAATGCCTCCAAATGGTATTTATTTCACTTCCCGAGCCCCTGGAAGCATGAAAATCACTTTAAACATGCTAATTTTAGCTCTAACACTGATGATCCACCTACAAATGTGAACTGACGTTCAAAAATAAAACATTTGAAAACGGACCATTTTCCACATTTCTGAAGCATGACGTAATGGGGGGGTGTTATCTCTTTTGTCGAAAATCAGCCGTTTTTGCTCTAACATTAAATGCCTCCAAATGGTATTTAATTAACTTCCCGAGCCCCTGGAAGCATGAAAATCACTTTAAACATGCTAATTTTAGCTCTAACACTGATGATCCACCTACAAATGTGAACTGACGTTCAAAAATAAAACATTTGAAAACGGACCATTTTCCACATTTCTGAAGCATGACGTAATGGGGGGGTGTTATCTCTTTTGTCGAAAATCAGCCGTTTTTGCTCGAACATTAAATGCCTCCAAATGGTATTTATTTCACTTCTCGGGGTGAAGAAACCCTTTTTGAGAACTCAGAGTGAGTAAATTGGCCATTTTCATGCACTTTTAACCATTCCATAAATCTTGTGTTTTGGGCCCCTGGAAGCATGAAAATCACTTTAAACATGCTAATTTTAGCTCTAACACTGATGATCCACCTACAAATGTGAACTGACGTTCAAAAATAAAACATTTGAAAACGGACCATTTTCCACATTTCTGAAGCATGACGTAATGGGGGGGTGTTATCTCTTTTGTCGAAAATCAGCCGTTTTTGCTCGAACATTAAATGCCTCCAAATGGTATTTAATTAACTTCCCGGGGTGAAGAAACCGTTTTTGAGAACTCAGAGTGAGTAAATTGGCCATTTTCATGCACTTTTAACCATTCCATAAATCTTGTGTTTTGGGCCCCTGGAAGCATGAAAATCACTTTAAACATGCTAATTTTAGCTCTAACACTGATGATCCACCTACAAATGTGAACTGACGTTCAAAAATAAAACATTTGAAAACGGACCATTTTCCACATTTCTGAAGCATGACGTAATGGGGGGGTGTTATCTCTTTTGTCGAAAATCAGCCGTTTTTGCTCGAACATTAAATGCCTCCAAATGGTATTTAATTAACTTCCCGGGGTGAAGAAACCCTTTTTGAGAACTCAGAGTGAGTAAATTGGCCATTTTCATGCACTTTTAACCATTCCATAAATCTTGTGTTTTGGGCCCCTGGAAGCATGAAAATCACTTTAAACATGCTACTTTTAGCTCTAACACTGATGATCCACCTACAAATGTGAACTGACGTTCAAAAATAAAACATTTGAAAACGGACCATTTTCCACATTTCTGAAGCATGACGTAATGGGGGGGTGTTATCTCTTTTGTCGAAAATCAGCCGTTTTTGCTTGAACATTAAATGCCTCCAAATGGTATTTATTTCACTTCCCGAGCCCCTGGAAGCATGAAAATCACTTTAAACATGCTAATTTTAGCTCTAACACTGATGATCCACCTACAAATGTGAACTGACGTTCAAAAATAAAACATTTGAAAACGGACCATTTTCCACATTTCTGAAGCATGACGTAATGGGGGGGTGTTATCTCTTTTGTTGAAAATCAGCCGTTTTTGCTCGAACATTAAATGCCTCCAAATGGTATTTATTTCACTTCCTGAGCCCCTGGAAGCATGAAAATCACTTTAAACATGCTAATTTTAGCTCTAACACTGATGATCCACCTACAAATGTGAACTGACGTTCAAAAATAAAACATTTGAAAACGGACCATTTTCCACATTTCTGAAGCATGACGTAATGGGGGGGTGTTATCTCTTTTGTCGAAAATCAGCCGTTTTTGCTCTAACATTAAATGCCTCCAAATGGTATTTAATTAACTTCCCGGGGTGAAGAAACCCTTTTTGAGAACTCAGAGTGAGTAAATTGGCCATTTTCATGCACTTTTAACCATTCCATAAATCTTGTGTTTTGGGCCCCTGGAAGCATGAAAATCACTTTAAACATGCTAATTTTAGCTCTAACACTGATGATCCACCTACAAATGTGAACTGACGTTCAAAAATAAAACATTTGAAAACGGACCATTTTCCACATTTCTGAAGCATGACGTAATGGGGGGGTGTTATCTCTTTTGTAGAAAATCAGCTGTTTTTGCTCGAACATTAAATGCCTCCAAATGGTATTTATTTCACTTCCCGAGCCCCTGGAAGCATGAAAATCACTTTAAACATGCTAATTTTAGCTCTAACACTGATGATCCACCTACAAATGTGAACTGACGTTCAAAAATAAAACATTTGAAAACGGACCATTTTCCACATTTCTGAAGCATGACGTAATGGGGGGGTGTTATCTCTTTTGTCGAAAATCAGCCGTTTTTGCTCGAACATTAAATGCCTCCAAATGGTATTTATTTCACTTCCCAAGCCCCTGGAAGCATGAAAATCACTTTAAACATGCTAATTTTAGCTCTAACACTGATGATCCACCTACAAATGTGAACTGACGTTCAAAAATAAAACATTTGAAAACGGACCATTTTCCACATTTCTGAAGCATGACGTAATGGGGGGGTGTTATCTCTTTTGTCGAAAATCAGCCGTTTTTGCTTGAACATTAAATGCCTCCAAATGGTATTTATTTCACTTCCCGAGCCCCTGGAAGCATGAAAATCACTTTAAACATGCTAATTTTAGCTCTAACACTGATGATCCACCTACAAATGTGAACTGACGTTCAAAAATAAAACATTTGAAAACGGACCATTTTCCACATTTCTGAAGCATGACGTAATGGGGGGGTGTTATCTCTTTTGTTGAAAATCAGCCGTTTTTGCTCTAACATTAAATGCCTCCAAATGGTATTTAATTAACTTCCCGGGGTGAAGAAACCCTTTTTGAGAACTCAGAGTGAGTAAATTGGCCATTTTCATGCACTTTTAACCATTCCATAAATCTTGTGTTTTGGGCCCCTGGAAGCATGAAAATCACTTTAAACATGCTAATTTTAGCTCTAACACTGATGATCCACCTACAAATGTGAACTGACCTTCAAAAATAAAACATTTGAAAACGGACCATTTTCCACATTTCTGAAGCATGACGTAATGGGGGGGTGTTATCTCTTTTGTCGAAAATCAGCCGTTTTTGCTCTAACATTAAATGCCTCCAAATGGTATTTAATTAACTTCCCGGGGTGAAGAAACCGTTTTTGAGAACTCAGAGTGAGTAAATTGGCCATTTTAATGCACTTTTAACCATTCCATAAATCTTGTGTTTTGGGCCCCTGGAAGCATGGAAATCACTTTAAGCATGCTAATTTTAGCTCTAACACTGATGATCCACCTACAAATGTGAACTGACGTTCAAAAATAAAACATTTGAAAACGGACCATTTTCCACATTTCTGAAGCATGACGTAATGGGGGGGTGTTATCTCTTTTGTCGAAAATCAGCCGTTTTTGCTCGAACATTAAATGCCTCCAAATGGTATTTAATTAACTTCCCGGGGTGAAGAAACCCTTTTTGAGAACTCAGAGTGAGTAAATTGGCCATTTTCATGCACTTTTAACCATTCCATAAATCTTGTGTTTTGGGCCCCTGGAAGCATGAAAATCACTTTAAACATGCTAATTTTAGCTCTAACACTGATGATCCACCTACAAATGTGAACTGACGTTCAAAAATAAAACATTTGAAAACGGACCATTTTCCACATTTCTGAAGCATGACGTAATGGGGGGGTGTTATCTCTTTTGTCGAAAATCAGCCGTTTTTGCTCGAACATTAAATGCCTCCAAATGGTATTTATTTCACTTCCCGAGCCCCTGGAAGCATGAAAATCACTTTAAACATGCTAATTTTAGCTCTAACACTGATGATCCACCTACAAATGTGAACTGACGTTCAAAAATAAAACATTTGAAAACGGACCATTTTCCACATTTCTGAAGCATGACGTAATGGGGGGGTGTTATCTCTTTTGTCGAAAATCAGCCGTTTTTGCTCGAACATTAAATGCCTCCAAATGGTATTTATTTCACTTCCCGAGCCCCTGGAAGCATGAAAATCACTTTAAACATGCTAATTTTAGCTCTAACACTGATGATCCACCTACAAATGTGAACTGACGTTCAAAAATAAAACATTTGAAAACGGACCATTTTCCACATTTCTGAAGCATGACGTAATGGGGGGGTGTTATCTCTTTTGTCGAAAATCAGCCGTTTTTGCTCGAACATTAAATGCCTCCAAATGGTATTTATTTCACTTCCCGAGCCCCTGGAAGCATGAAAATCACTTTAAACATGCTAATTTTAGCTCTAACACTGATGATCCACCTACAAATGTGAACTGACGTTCAAAAATAAAACATTTGAAAACGGACCATTTTCCACATTTCTGAAGCATGACGTAACGGGGGTGTGTTATCTCTTTTGTCGAAAATCAGCTGTTTTTGCTCGAACATTAAATGCCTCCAAATGGTATTTATTTCACTTCCCGAGCCCCTGGAAGCATGAAAATCACTTTAAACATGCTAATTTTAGCTCTAACACTGATGATCCACCTACAAATGTGAACTGACGTTCAAAAATAAAACATTTGAAAACGGACCATTTTCCACATTTCTGAAGCATGACGTAATGGGGGGGTGTTATCTCTTTTGTCGAAAATCAGCCGTTTTTGCTCGAACATTAAATGCCTCCAAATGGTATTTATTTCACTTCCCGAGCCCCTGGAAGCATGAAAATCACTTTAAACATGCTAATTTTAGCTCTAACACTGATGATCCACCTACAAATGTGAACTGACGTTCAAAAATAAAACATTTGAAAACAGACCATTTTCCACATTTCTGAAGCATGACGTAATGGGGGGGTGTTATCTCTTTTGTCGAAAATCAGCCGTTTTTGCTCGAACATTAAATGCCTCCAAATGGTATTTATTTCACTTCCCGAGCCCCTGGAAGCATGAAAATCACTTTAAACATGCTAATTTTAGCTCTAACACTGATGATCCACCTACAAATGTGAACTTACGTTCAAAAATAAAACATTTGAAAACGGACCATTTTCCACATTTCTGAAGCATGACGTAATGGGGGGGTGTTATCTCTTTTGTCGAAAATCAGCCGTTTTTGCTCGAACATTAAATGCCTCCAAATGGTATTTAATTAACTTCCCGGGGTGAAGAAACCCTTTTTGAGAACTCAGAGTGAGTAAATTGGCCATTTTCATGCACTTTTAACCATTCCATAAATCTTGTGTTTTGGGCCCCTGGAAGCATGAAAATCACTTTAAACATGCTAATTTTAGCTCTAACACTGATGATCCACCTACAAATGTGAACTGACGTTCAAAAATAAAACATTTGAAAACGGACCATTTTCCACATTTCTGAAGCATGACGTAATGGGGGGGTGTTATCTCTTTTGTCGAAAATCAGCCGTTTTTGCTCGAACATTAAATGCCTCCAAATGGTATTTAATTAACTTCCCGGGGTGACGAAACCGTTTTTGAGAACTCAGAGTGAGTAAATTGGCCATTTTCATGCACTTTTAACCATTCCATAAATCTTGTGTTTTGGGCCCCTGGAAGCATGAAAATCACTTTAAACATGCTAATTTTAGCTCTAACACTGATGATCCACCTACAAATGTGAACTGACGTTCAAAAATAAAACATTTGAAAAGGACCATTTTCCACATTTCTGAAGCATGACGTAATGGGGGGGTGTTATCTCTTTTGTCGAAAATCAGCCGTTTTTGCTCGAACATTAAATGCCTCCAAATGGTATTTAATTAACTTCCCGGGGTGAAGAACCCTTTTTGAGAACTCAGAGTGAGTAAATTGGCCATTTTCATGCACTTTTAACCATTCCATAAATCTTGTGTTTTGGGCCCCTGGAAGCATGAAAATCACTTTAAACATGCTACTTTTAGCTCTAACACTGATGATCCACCTACAAATGTGAACTGACGTTCAAAAATAAAACATTTGAAAACGGACCATTTTCCACATTTCTGAAGCATGACGTAATGGGGGGGTGTTATCTCTTTTGTCGAAAATCAGCCGTTTTTGCTTGAACATTAAATGCCTCCAAATGGTATTTATTTCACTTCCCGAGCCCCTGGAAGCATGAAAATCACTTTAAACATGCTAATTTTAGCTCTAACACTGATGATCCACCTACAAATGTGAACTGACGTTCAAAAATAAAACATTTGAAAACGGACCATTTTCCACATTTCTGAAGCATGACGTAATGGGGGGGTGTTATCTCTTTTGTTGAAAATCAGCCGTTTTTGCTCGAACATTAAATGCCTCCAAATGGTATTTATTTCACTTCCTGAGCCCCTGGAAGCATGAAAATCACTTTAAACATGCTAATTTTAGCTCTAACACTGATGATCCACCTACAAATGTGAACTGACGTTCAAAAATAAAACATTTGAAAACTGACCATTTTCCACATTTCTGAAGCATGACGTAATGGGGGGGTGTTATCTCTTTTGTCGAAAATCAGCCGTTTTTGCTCGAACATTAAATGCCTCCAAATGGTATTTATTTCACTTCCAAGCCCCTGGAAGCATGAAAATCACTTTAAACATGCTAATTTTAGCTCTAACACTGATGATCCACCTACAAATGTGAACTGACGTTCAAAAATAAAACATTTGAAAACGGACCATTTTCCACATTTCTGAAGCATGACGTAATGGGGGGGTGTTATCTCTTTTGTCGAAAATCAGCCGTTTTTGCTCTAACATTAAATGCCTCCAAATGGTATTTAATTAACTTCCCGGGGTGAAGAAACCCTTTTTGAGAACTCAGAGTGAGTAAATTGGCCATTTTCATGCACTTTTAACCATTCCATAAATCTTGTGTTTTGGGCCCCTGGAAGCATGAAAATCACTTTAAACATGCTAATTTTAGCTCTAACACTGATGATCCACCTACAAATGTGAACTGACCTTCAAAAATAAAACATTTGAAAACGGACCATTTTCCACATTTCTGAAGCATGACGTAATGGGGGGGTGTTATCTCTTTTGTCGAAAATCAGCCGTTTTTGCTCTAACATTAAATGCCTCCAAATGGTATTTAATTAACTTCCCGGGGTGAAGAAACCCTTTTTGAGAACTCAGAGTGAGTAAATTGGCCATTTTCATGCACTTTAAAACCATTCCATAAATCTTGTGTTTTGGGCCCCTGGAAGCATGAAAATCACTTTAAACATGCTAATTTTAGCTCTAACACTGATGATCCACCTACAAATGTGAACTGACGTTCAAAAATAAAACATTTGAAAACGGACCATTTTCCACATTTTCTGAAGCATGACGTAATGGGGGGGTGTTATCTCTTTTGTCGAAAATCAGCTGTTTTTGCTCGAACATTAAATGCCTCCAAATGGTATTTATTTCACTTCCCGAGCCCCTGGAAGCATGAAAATCACTTTAAACATGCTAATTTTAGCTCTAACACTGATGATCCACCTACAAATGTGAACTGACGTTCAAAAATAAAACATTTGAAAACGGACCATTTTCCACATTTCTGAAGCATGACGTAATGGGGGGGTGTTATCTCTTTTGTCGAAAATCAGCCGTTTTTGCTCTAACATTAAATGCCTCCAAATGGTATTTAATTAACTTCCCGAGCCCCTGGAAGCATGAAAATCACTTTAAACATGCTAATTTTTAGCTCTAACACTGATGATCCACCTACAAATGTGAACTGACGTTCAAAAATAAAACATTTGAAAACGGACCATTTTCCACATTTCTGAAGCATGACGTAATGGGGGGGTGTTATCTCTTTTGTCGAAAATCAGCCGTTTTTGCTCGAACATTAAATGCCTCCAAATGGTATTTATTTCACTTCCCGGGGTGAAGAAACCCTTTTTGAGAACTCAGAGTGAGTAAATTGGCCATTTTCATGCACTTTTAACCATTCCATAAATCTTGTGTTTTGGCCCCTGGAAGCATGAAAATCACTTTAAACATGCTAATTTTAGCTCTAACACTGATGATCCACCTACAAATGTGAACTGACGTTCAAAAATAAAACATTTGAAAACGGACCATTTTCCACATTTCTGAAGCATGACGTAATGGGGGGTGTTATCTCTTTTGTCGAAAATCAGCCGTTTTTGCTCGAACATTAAATGCCTCCAAATGGTATTTAATTAACTTCCCGGGGTGAAGAAACCGTTTTTGAGAACTCAGAGTGAGTAAATTGGCCATTTTCATGCACTTTTAACCATTCCATAAATCTTGTGTTTTGGGCCCCTGGAAGCATGAAAATCACTTTAAACATGCTAATTTTAGCTCTAACACTGATGATCCACCTACAAATGTGAACTGACGTTCAAAAATAAAACATTTGAAAACGGACCATTTTCCACATTTCTGAAGCATGACGTAATGGGGGGGTGTTATCTCTTTTGTCGAAAATCAGCCGTTTTTGCTCGAACATTAAATGCCTCCAAATGGTATTTAATTAACTTCCCGGGGTGAAGAAACCCTTTTTGAGAACTCAGAGTGAGTAAATTGGCCATTTTCATGCACTTTTAACCATTCCATAAATCTTGTGTTTTGGGCCCCTGGAAGCATGAAAATCACTTTAAACATGCTACTTTTAGCTCTAACACTGATGATCCACCTACAAATGTGAACTGACGTTCAAAAATAAAACATTTGAAAACGGACCATTTTCCACATTTCTGAAGCATGACGTAATGGGGGGGTGTTATCTCTTTTGTCGAAAATCAGCCGTTTTTGCTTGAACATTAAATGCCTCCAAATGGTATTTATTTCACTTCCCGAGCCCCTGGAAGCATGAAAATCACTTTAAACATGCTAATTTTAGCTCTAACACTGATGATCCACCTACAAATGTGAACTGACGTTCAAAAATAAAACATTTGAAAACGGACCATTTTCCACATTTCTGAAGCATGACGTAATGGGGGGGTGTTATCTCTTTGTTGAAAATCAGCCGTTTTTGCTCGAACATTAAATGCCTCCAAATGGTATTTATTTCACTTCCTGAGCCCCTGGAAGCATGAAAATCACTTTAAACATGCTAATTTTAGCTCTAACACTGATGATCCACCTACAAATGTGAACTGACGTTCAAAAATAAAACATTTGAAAACGGACCATTTTCCACATTTCTGAAGCATGACGTAATGGGGGGGGTGTTATCTCTTTTGTCGAAAATCAGCCGTTTTTGCTCTAACATTAAATGCCTCCAAATGGTATTTAATTAACTTCCCGGGGTGAAGAAACCCTTTTTGAGAACTCAGAGTGAGTAAATTGGCCATTTTCATGCACTTTTAACCATTCCATAAATCTTGTGTTTTGGGCCCCTGGAAGCATGAAAATCACTTTAAACATGCTAATTTTAGCTCTAACACTGATGATCCACCTACAAATGTGAACTGACCTTCAAAAATAAAACATTTTGAAAACGGACCATTTTCCACATTTCTGAAGCATGACGTAATGGGGGGGTGTTATCTCTTTTGTCGAAAATCAGCCGTTTTTGCTCTAACATTAAATGCCTCCAAATGGTATTTAATTAACTTCCCGGGGTGAAGAAACCGTTTTTGAGAACTCAGAGTGAGTAAATTGGCCATTTTCATGCACTTTTAACCATTCCATAAATCTTGTGTTTGGGCCCCTGGAAGCATGAAAATCACTTTAAGCATGCTAATTTTAGCTCTAACACTGATGATCCACCTACAAATGTGAACTGACGTTCAAAAATAAAACATTTGAAAACGGACCATTTTCACATTTCTGAAGCATGACATAATGGGGGGGTGTTATCTCTTTTGTCGAAAATCAGCCGTTTTTGCTCGAACATTAAATGCCTCCAAATGGTATTTAATTAACTTCCCGGGGTGAAGAAACCCTTTTTGAGAACTCAGAGTGAGTAAATTGGCCATTTTCATGCACTTTTAACCATTCCATAAATCTTGTGTTTTGGGCCCCTGGAAGCATGAAAATCACTTTAAACATGCTAATTTTAGCTCTAACACTGATGATCCACCTACAAATGTGAACTGACGTTCAAAAATAAAACATTTGAAAACGGACCATTTTCCACATTTCTGAAGCATGACGTAATGGGGGGTGTTATCTCTTTTGTAGAAAATCAGCTGTTTTTGCTCGAACATTAAATGCCTCCAAATGGTATTTATTTCACTTCCCGAGCCCCTGGAAGCATGAAAATCACTTTAAACATGCTAATTTTAGCTCTAACACTGATGATCCACCTACAAATGTGAACTGACGTTCAAAAATAAAACATTTGAAAACGGACCATTTTCCACATTTCTGAAGCATGACGTAATGGGGGGGTGTTATCTCTTTTGTCGAAAATCAGCCGTTTTTGCTCGAACATTAAATGCCTCCAAATGGTATTTATTTCACTTCCCAAGCCCCTGGAAGCATGAAAATCACTTTAAACATGCTAATTTTAGCTCTAACACTGATGATCCACCTACAAATGTGAACTGACGTTCAAAAATAAAACATTTGAAAACGGACCATTTTCCACATTTCTGAAGCATGACGTAATGGGGGGTGTTATCTCTTTTGTCGAAAATCAGCCGTTTTTGCTTGAACATTAAATGCCTCCAAATGGTATTTATTTCACTTCCCGAGCCCCTGGAAGCATGAAAATCACTTTAAACATACTAATTTTAGCTCTAACACTGATGATCCACCTACAAATGTGAACTGACGTTCAAAAATAAAACATTTGAAAACGGACCATTTTCCACATTTCTGAAGCATGACGTAATGGGGGGGTGTTATCTCTTTTGTTGAAAATCAGCCGTTTTTGCTCGAACATTAAATGCCTCCAAATGGTATTTATTTCACTTCCTGAGCCCCTGGAAGCATGAAAATCACTTTAAACATGCTAATTTTAGCTCTAACACTGATGATCCACCTACAAATGTGAACTGACGTTCAAAAATAAAACATTTGAAAACGGACCATTTTCACATTTCTGAAGCATGACGTAATGGGGGGGTGTTATCTCTTTTGTCGAAAATCAGCCGTTTTGCTCGAACATTAAATGCCTCCAAATGGTATTTAATTAACTTCCCGGGTGAAGAAACCCTTTTTGAGAACTCAGAGTGAGTAAATTGGCCATTTTCATGCACTTTTAACCATTCCATAAATCTTGTGTTTTGGGCCCCTGGAAGCATGAAAATCACTTTAAACATGCTAATTTTAGCTCTAACACTGATGATCCACCTACAAATGTGAACTGACGTTCAAAAATAAAACATTTGAAAACGGACCATTTTCCACATTTCTGAAGCATGACGTAATGGGGGGGTGTTATCTCTTTTGTCGAAAAATCAGCCGTTTTTGCTCGAACATTAAATGCCTCCAAATGGTATTTAATTAACTTCCCGGGGTGAAGAAACCGTTTTTGAGAACTCAGAGTGAGTAAATTGGCCATTTTCATGCACTTTTAACCATTCCATAAATCTTGTGTTTTGGGCCCCTGGAAGCATGAAAATCACTTTAAACATGCTAATTTTAGCTCTAACACTGATGATCCACCTACAAATGTGAACTGACGTTCAAAAATAAAACATTTGAAAACGGACCATTTTCCACATTTCTGAAGCATGACGTAATGGGGGGGTGTTATCTCTTTTGTCGAAAATCAGCCGTTTTTGCTCGAACATTAAATGCCTCCAAATGGTATTTAATTAACTTCCCGGGGTGAAGAAACCCTTTTTGAGAACTCAGAGTGAGTAAATTGGCCATTTTCATGCACTTTTAACCATTCCATAAATCTTGTGTTTTGGGCCCCTGGAAGCATGAAAATCACTTTAAACATGCTACTTTTAGCTCTAACACTGATGATCCACCTACAAATGTGAACTGACGTTCAAAAATAAAACATTTGAAAACGGACCATTTTCCACATTTCTGAAGCATGACGTAATGGGGGGGTGTTATCTCTTTTGTCGAAAATCAGCCGTTTTTGCTTGAACATTAAATGCCTCCAAATGGTATTTATTTCACTTCCCGAGCCCCTGGAAGCATGAAAATCACTTTAAACATGCTAATTTTAGCTCTAACACTGATGATCCACCTACAAATGTGAACTGACGTTCAAAAATAAAACATTTGAAAACGGACCATTTTCCACATTTCTGAAGCATGACGTAATGGGGGGGTGTTTATCTCTTTTGTTGAAAATCAGCCGTTTTTGCTCGAACATTAAATGCCTCCAAATGGTATTTATTTCACTTCCTGAGCCCCTGGAAGCATGAAAATCACTTTAAAACATGCTAATTTTAGCTCTAACACTGATGATCCACCTACAAATGTGAACTGACTGTTCAAAAATAAAACATTTGAAAACGGACCATTTTCCACATTTCTGAAGCATGACGTAATGGGGGGTGTTATCTCTTTTGTCGAAAATCAGCCGTTTTTGCTCTAACATTAAATGCCTCCAAATGGTATTTAATTAACTTCCCGGGGTGAAGAAACCCTTTTTGAGAACTCAGAGTGAGTAAATTGGCCATTTTCATGCACTTTTAACCATTCCATAAATCTTGTGTTTTGGGCCCCTGGAAGCATGAAAATCACTTTAAACATGCTAATTTTAGCTCTAACACTGATGATCCACCTACAAATGTGAACTGACCTTCAAAAATAAAACATTTGAAAACGGACCATTTTCCACATTTCTGAAGCATGACGTAATGGGGGGTGTTATCTCTTTTGTCGAAAATCAGCCGTTTTTGCTCTAACATTAAATGCCTCCAAATGGTATTTAATTAACTTCCCGGGGTGAAGAAACCCTTTTTGAGAACTCAGAGTGAGTAAATTGGCCATTTTCATGCACTTTTAACCATTCCATAAATCTTGTGTTTTGGGCCCCTGGAAGCATGAAAATCACTTTAAACATGCTAATTTTAGCTCTAACACTGATGATCCACCTACAAATGTGAACTGACCTTCAAAAATAAAACATTTGAAAACGGACCATTTTCCACATTTCTGAAGCATGACGTAATGGGGGGGTGTTATCTCTTTTGTCGAAAATCAGCCGTTTTTGCTCTAACATTAAATGCCTCCAAATGGTATTTAATTAACTTCCCGGGGTGAAGAAACCCTTTTTGAGAACTCAGAGTGAGTAAATTGGCCATTTTCATGCACTTTAAACCATTCCATAAATCTTGTGTTTTGGGCCCCTGGAAGCATGAAAATCACTTTAAACATGCTAATTTTAGCTCTAACACTGATGATCCACCTACAAATGTGAACTGACGTTCAAAAATAAAACATTTGAAAACGGACCATTTTCCACATTTCTGAAGCATGACGTAATGGGGGGGTGTTATCTCTTTTGTAGAAAATCAGCTGTTTTTGCTCGAACATTAAATGCCTCCAAATGGTATTTATTTCACTTCCCGAGCCCCTGGAAGCATGAAAATCACTTTAAACATGCTAATTTTAGCTCTAACACTGATGATCCACCTACAAATGTGAAC